>NC_140991.1:53935465-53980465 GCF_052327205.1 Somniosus microcephalus | reverse complement strand
TCTCTCTCTCTCTCTCTTGTTCCTCTCCCCTTGACCCGGTTTCTCTCTCTCTCTCTCTCTCTTGTTCCTCTCCCCTTTACCCGGTTTCTCTCTCTCTCTCTCTCTCTTGTTCCTCTCCCCTTTACCCGGTTTCTCTCTCTCTCTCACTTGCTCCTCTCCCCTTTACCCGGTTTCTCTCTCTCTCTCTCTCACTTGTTTCTCTCCCCTTTACCCGGTTTCTCTCTCTCTCTCACTTGTTCCTCTCCCCTTTACCCGGTTTCTTTCTCTCTCTCTCTCAGTTGTTTCTCTCCCCTTTACCCGGTTTCTCTCTCTCTCTCTCTCACTTGTTTCTCTCTCCTTTACCCGGTTTCTTTCTCTATCTCTCTCACATGTTTCTATCCCCTTTACCCGGTTTCTCTCTCTCTCTCTCTCTTGTTTCTCTCCCCTTTACCCGGTTTCTCTCTCTCTCTCTCTCACTTGTTTCTCTCCCCTTTACCCGGTTTCTTTCTCTATCTCTCTCACTTGTTTCTATCCCCTTTACCCGGTTTCTCTCTCTCTCTCTCTCTCTTGTTTCTCTCCCCTTTACCCGGTTTCTCTCTCTCACTTGTTTCTCTCCCCTTTACCTGGTTTCTCTCTCTCTCTCTCTCATTTCTCTCCCCTTTACCCGGTTTCTCTCTCTCTCCCTCTCTTGTTTCTCTCCCCTTTACCCGGTTTCTCTCTCTCTCTCACTTGCTCCTCTCCCCTTTACCCGGTTTCTCTCTCTCTCTCTCTCTCTTGTTCCTCTCCCCTTTACCCGGTTTCTCTCTCTCTCTCTCTCTTGTTTCTCTCCCCTTTACCCGGTTTCTTTCTCTCTCTCTCTCACTTGTTCCTCTCCCCTTTACCCGGTTTCTCTCTCTCTCTCTCTCTCTTCTTTCTCTCCCCTTTACCCGGTTTCTCTCTCTCTCTCTCTCTCTTCTTTCGCTCCCCTTTACCCGGTTTCTCTCTCTCTCTCTCTCTCTTGTTCCTCTCCCCTTTACCCGGTTTCTCTCTCTCTCTCACTTGTTCCTCTCCCCTTTACCCGGTTTCTCTCTCTCTCTCTCTCACTTGTTCCTCTCCCCTTTACCCGGTTTCTCTCTCTCTCTCACTTGTTTCTCTCCCCTTTACCCGGTTTCTCTCTCTCTCTCTCTCACTTGTTCCTCTCCCCTTTACCCGGTTTCTCTCTCTCTCTCTCACTAGTTCCTCTCCCCTTTACCCGGTTTCTCTCTCTCTCTCTCTCACTTGTTTCTCTCCCCTTTACCAGGTTTCTCTCTCTCTCTCTCTCACTTGTTTCTCTCCCCTTTACCCGGTTTCTCTCTCTCTCTCTCTCACTTGTTTCTCTCCCCTTTACCCGGTTTCTCTCTCTCTCTCTCTCACTTGTTCCTCTCCCCTTTACCCGGTTTCTCTCTCTCTCTCTCTCTCACTTGTTTCTCTCCCCTTTACCTGGTTTCTCTCTCTCTCTCTCTCACTTGTTCCTCTCCCCTTTACCCGGTTTCTCTCTCTCCCTCTCTCTCTCTCTCTCTCTCTTGTTCCTCTCCCCTTTACCCGGTTTCTCTCTCTCTCTCTCTCACTTGTTTCTCTCCCCTTTACCCGGTTTCTTTCTCTCTCTCTCTCTCTCTCTTGTCCCTCTCCCCTTTACCTGGTTTCTCTCTCTCTCTCTCTCACTTGTTCCTCTCCCCTTTACCCGGTTTCTTTCTCTCTCTCACTTGTTCCTCTCCCCTTTACCCGGTTTCTCTCTCTCTCTCTCTCACTTGTTCCTCTCCCCTTTACCCGGTTTCTCTCTCTCTCTCTCTCTCACTTGTTCCTCTCCCCTTTACCCGGTTTCTTTCTCTCTCTCACTTGTTTCTCTCCCCTTTACCCGGTTTCTTTCTCTCTCTCTCTCACTTGTTTCTCTCCCCTTTACCAGTTTCTCTCTCTCTCTCTCTCTCTTGTTCCTCTCCCCTTGACCCGGTTTCTCTCTCTCTCTCTCTCTCTTGTTCCTCTCCCCTTTACCCGGTTTCTCTCTCTCTCTCTCTCTCTTGTTCCTCTCCCCTTTACCCGGTTTCTCTCTCTCTCTCACTTGCTCCTCTCCCCTTTACCCGGTTTCTCTCTCTCTCTCTCTCACTTGTTTCTCTCCCCTTTACCCGGTTTCTCTCTCTCTCTCACTTGTTCCTCTCCCCTTTACCCGGTTTCTTTCTCTCTCTCTCTCAGTTGTTTCTCTCCCCTTTACCCGGTTTCTCTCTCTCTCTCTCTCACTTGTTTCTCTCTCCTTTACCCGGTTTCTTTCTCTATCTCTCTCACATGTTTCTATCCCCTTTACCCGGTTTCTCTCTCTCTCTCTCTCTTGTTTCTCTCCCCTTTACCCGGTTTCTCCAATTCCAATTCCAATTAAAATGCTTTATTGGCATGAAAGTTTACAGAGAACCATATTGCCAAAGCTTACATAGCAAAAAGGTACAGTTTTCCAACATTCTGTAGGTGTCAATCGATTTGACATTTGTTGGGTACATACAATATTACTTTTAAACAATATTAATTTTAAACAGTCTTTGTACTTCATTTGGTACGTTCAATATTAATTTTAAACAGTCTTAATTTTAAACAGTCCTCAGGTTGTGACATGTTGTTACATATTTGGCCCCAAGGTATGGTCTGTCTCCTTCTCCTAGGACTAATCTCAATTTTGACAGATCATCCAATTCCTTGAAATCTGGGGTTGTTTGGCTTAGCTTGTTGAATAATATGTTTCTTGATGTGTTGAATTTTTCGCATTTTAGGAGGAAATGCATTTCTGTTTCAACCTCGCCAGCCAGACATTGATCGCATATTCTATTCTCTCTAGGCTGCCAGGATTTCTTGTATCTGCCTTTTTCAATTTCCAGTTGGTGGTCGCTTAGTCTGTACCTGGTGAGGGTCTGTCTCTGTTTTGTGTCTCTGATGGTCGTGAGGTAGTCTGCCAGTTTATATTTTCTCTTTTTAGGGCCCGGTAACATTCTAATCTGCTTTGGCTTTCGGTTATTTTGTTCCAATGTTCCAGGTAGGTTTCTTTGCATTTTTTAATGATTTGGTTCACTCGGATTGGTGTTTGGGCGGCTGTGTTGGTCTGGGGCTGGTCAGGGTCCGGCTGAGTACTTAGTTTCCGTAGCAGCTGACTCAGGGGACTCTTTTCTGGGTTTAGCTCTTGGGTCTGAAAGGCTTTGAAATGAAGGGTGTCTGGGGAGCTAGATTTGAGGTGATTTAGGAAGTTTAGTGCTCGTTTTTGGATGTTTATTATCAGTGGGTATCTGCCTAGTTCGGCTCTGCATGCATTTGTTGGCGTTTTCCTTTGGGTGCGAAGGATGCTTCGGCAGAATTCTGCATGTAGGGCTTCTATTGTATGTTTTTCCCATTTAGTGTAGCTTTGGTGATTTAGCGGGCCCCATACTTCACTACCGTACAGTGCAATGGGCAGGATTATGCTGTCAAATATTTTGAGCCAGATTTTGATTGGGATTTGGATGTTGTAGAATTTTCTTTTTATTGCATATAGGGCTCTTCGGGCTTTTTCTTTTAGTGCATTCACTGCTATGCTGAAGCTCCCTGATGCTGTAATAGTTAGACCAAGGTAGGTGTAGCTCATAGTGTGTCCTATAGTGGTATCACTGAGGGTAAACTGGTATTTGTTTTCCTGACATCTGGGCCTTTTTTGAAAAATCATGATGTTGGTTTTCTTTAGATTTACTGTTAGAGCCCAATTTTGGCAGTATTTGTCGAGTAGGTCTAGTTGTTGCTGTAATCCCTGTTCTGTGGGAGACAGCAGAACCAGGTCGTCCGCATAGAACAGGGATTTCACTTCTCCATCTAGGAGACGGAGACCTGGTGACTCGCTTTGCTCCAGCATGTCTCTCTCTCTCTCTCTCACTTGTTTCTCTCCCCTTTACCCGGTTTCTTTCTCTATCTCTCTCACTTGTTTCTATCCCCTTTACCCGGTTTCTCTCTCTCTCTCTCTCTCTTGTTTCTCTCCCCTTTACCCGGTTTCTCTCTCTCACTTGTTTCTCTCCCCTTTACCTGGTTTCTCTCTCTCTCTCTCTCATTTCTCTCCCCTTTACCCGGTTTCTCTCTCTCTCCCTCTCTTGTTTCTCTCCCCTTTACCCGGTTTCTCTCTCTCTCTCACTTGCTCCTCTCCCCTTTACCCGGTTTCTCTCTCTCTCTCTCTCTCTTGTTCCTCTCCCCTTTACCCGGTTTCTCTCTCTCTCTCTCTCTTGTTTCTCTCCCCTTTACCCGGTTTCTCTCTCTCTCTCTCTCACTTGTTTCTCTCCCCTTTACCCGGTTTCTCTCTCTCTCTCTCTCACTTGTTTCTCTCCCCTTTACCCGGTTTCTCTCTCTCTCTCTCTCACTTGTTTCTCTCCCCTTTACCCGGTTTCTCTCTCTCTCTCTCTCACTTGTTCCTCTCTCCTTTACCCGGTTTCTCTCTCTCTCTCTCTCACTTGTTCCTCTCCCCTTTACCCGGTTTCTCTCTCTCTCTCTCTCACTTGTTCCTCTCCCCTTTACCCGGTTTCTCTCTCTCTCTCTCTCTCTTGTTCCTCTCCCCTTTACCCGGTTTCTCTCTCTGTCTCTCTCACTTGTTTCTCTCCCCTTTACCCGGTTTCTCTCTCTCTCTCTCTCACTTGTTCCTCTCCCCTTTACCCGGTTTCTCTCTCTCTCTCTCTCTCTTGTTCCTCTCCCCTTTACCCGGTTTCTCTCTCTCTCTCTCTCACTTGTTTCTCTCCCCTTTACGCAGTTTCTCTCTCTCTCTCTCTCTCACTTGTTTCTCTCCCCTTTACCCGGTTTCTCTCTCTCTCTCTCTCACTTGTTCCTCTCCCCTTTACCCGGTTTCTCTCTCTCTCTCTCTCACTTGTTCCTCTCCCCTTTACCCGGTTTCTCTCTCTCTCTCTCTCTCTTGTTCCTCTCCCCTTTACCCGGTTTCTCTCTCTCTCTCTCTCTCTTGTTCCTCTCCCCTTTACCCGGTTTCTCTCTCTCAAATTCAAATTCTAATTCAAATTCAAATGCTTTATTGGCATGAAAGTTTACAGAGAACCATATTGCCAAAGCCTCCATAGCAAAAAGGTACATTTTCAAACATTCTGTAGGTGTCAATCGATTTGACATTTGTTGGGTACATATAATATTACTTTTAAACAATATTAATTTTAAACAGTCTTTGTACTTCATTTGGTACGTTCAATATTAATTTTAAACAGTCTTAATTTTAAACAGTCCTCAGGTTGTGACATGTTGTTACATATTTGGCCCCAAGGTCTGGTCTGTCTCCTTCTCCCAGGACTAATCTCAATTTTGACAGGTCATCCTATTCCTCTCTCTCTCTCTCTCACTTGTTCCTCTCCCCTTTACCCGGTTTCTCTCTCTCTCTCTCTCTCACTTGTTCCTCTCCCCTTTACCCGGTTTCTCTCTCTCTCCCTCTCACTTGTTCCTCTCCCCTTTATCTGGTTTCTCTCTCTCTCTCTCACTTGTTCCTCTCCCCTTTACTCGGTTTCTCTCTCACTCTCTCATATGTTCCTCTCCCCTTTACCCGGTTTCTCTCTCTCTCTCTCTCTCACTTGTTTCTCTCCCCTTTACCCGGTTTCTCTCTCTCTCTCTCTCTCTTGTTCCTCTCCCCTTTACCCGGTTTCTCTCTCTCTCTCTCTCTCTTGCTCCTCTCCCCTTTACCCGGTTTCTCTCTCTCTCTCTCTCTCTTGTTCCTCTCCCCTTTACCCGGTTTCTCTCTCTCAGTTCAGTTCAGTTCAGTTCAAATGCTTTATTGGCATGAAAGTTTACAGAGAACCATATTGCCAAAGCTTACATAGCAAAAAGGTACAGTTTTCCAACATTCTGTAGGTGTCAATCGATTTGACATTTGTTGGGTATATACAATATTACTTTTAAACAATATTAATTTTAAACAGTCTTTCTACTTCATTTGGTACGTTCAATATTAATTTTAAACAGTCTTACTTTTAAACAGTCCTCAGGTTGTGACATGTTGTTACATATTTAGCCCCAAGGTATGGTCTGTCTCCTTCTCCTAGGACTAATCTCAATTTTGACAGATCATCCAATTCCTTGAAATCTGGGGTTGTTTGGCTTAGCTTGTTGAATAATATGTTTCTTGATGTGTTGAATTTTTCGCATTTTAGGAGGAAATGCATTTCTGTTTCAACCTCGCCAGCCAGACATTGATCGCATATTCTATTCTCTCTAGGCTGCCAGGATTTCTTGTATCTGCCTTTTTCAATTTCCAGTTGGTGGTCGCTTAGTCTGTACCTGGTGAGGGTCTGTCTCTGTTTTGTGTCTCTGATGGTCGTGAGGTAGTCTCTCTCTCTCTCTCTTGTTCCTCTCCCCTTTACCCGGTTTCTCTCTCTCTCTCTCTCACTTGTTCCTCTCCCCTTTACCCGGTTTCTTTCTCTCTCTCTCTCTCTCTCTCACTTGTTCCTCTCCCCTTTACCCGGTTTCTTTCTCTCTCTCTCTCTCTTGTTCCTCTCCCCTTTACCCGGTTTCTCTCTCAGTTCAGTTCAGTTCAGTTCAAATGCTTTATTGGCATGAAAGTTTACAGAGAACCATATTGCCAAAGCTTACATAGCAAAAAGGTACAGTTTTCCAACATTCTGTAGGTGTCAATCGATTTGACATTTGTTGGGTATATACAATATTACTTTTAAACAATATTAATTTTAAACAGTCTTTCTACTTCATTTGGTACGTTCAATATTAATTTTAAACAGTCTTACTTTTAAACAGTCCTCAGGTTGTGACATGTTGTTACATATTTAGCCCCAAGGTATGGTCTGTCTCCTTCTCCTAGGACTAATCTCAATTTTGACAGATCATCCAATTCCTTGAAATCTGGGGTTGTTTGGCTTAGCTTGTTGAATAATATGTTTCTTGATGTGTTGAATTTTTCGCATTTTAGGAGGAAATGCATTTCTGTTTCAACCTCGCCAGCCAGACATTGATCGCATATTCTATTCTCTCTAGGCTGCCAGGATTTCTTGTATCTGCCTTTTTCAATTTCCAGTTGGTGGTCGCTTAGTCTGTACCTGGTGAGGGTCTGTCTCTGTTTTGTGTCTCTGATGGTCGTGAGGTAGTCTGCCAGTTTATATTCTCTTTTTAGGGCCCGGTAACATTCTAATCTGCTTTGGCTTTCGGTTATTTTGTTCCAATGTTCCAGGTAGGTTTCTTTGCATTTTTTAATGATTTGGTTCACTCGGATTGGTGTTTGGACGGCTGTGTTGGTCTGGGGCTGGTCAGGGTCCGGCTGAGTACTTAGTTTCAGTAGCAGCTGACTCAGGGGACTCTTTTCTGGGTTTAGCTCTTGGGTCTGAAAGGCTTTGAAATGAAGGGTGTCTGGGGAGCTAGATTTGAGGTGATTTAGGAAGTTTAGTGCTCGTTTTTGGATGTTTATTATCAGTGGGTATCTGCCTAGTTCGGCTCTGCATGCATTTGTTGGCGTTTTTCTTTGGGTGCGAAGGATGCTTCAGCAGAATTCTGCATGTAGGGCTTCTATTGTGTGTTTTTCCCATTTAGTGTAGCTTTGGTGATTTAGCGGGCCCCATACTTCACTACCGTACAGTGCAATGGGCAGGATTATGCTGTCAAAAATTTTGAGCCAGATTTTGATTGGGATTTGGATGTTGTAGAATTTTCTCTCTCTCTCTCACTTGTTCCTCTCCCCTTTACCCGGTTTCTTTCTCTCTCTCTCTCTCTTGTTCCTCTCCCCTTTACCCGGTTTCTCTCTCTCTCTCTCTCACTTGTTCCTCTCCCCTTTACCCGGTTTCTCTCTCTCTCTCTCTTGTTCCTCTCCCCTTTACCCGGTTTCTCTCTCTCTCCAATTATTTCCAATTCCAATTAAAATGCTTTATTGGCATGAAAGTTTACAGAGAACCATATTGCCAAAGCTTACATAGCAAAAAGGTACAGTTTTCTAACATTCTGTAGGTGTCAATCGATTTGACATTTGTTGGGTACATACAATATTACTTTTAAACAATATTAATTTTAAACAGTCTTTGTACTTCATTTGGTACGTTCAATATTAATTTTAAACAGTCTTAATTTTAAACAGTCCTCAGGTTGTGACATGTTGTTACATATTTGGCCCCAAGGTATGGTCTGTCTCCTTCTCCTAGGACTAATCTCAATTTTGACAGATCATCCAATTCCTTGAAATCTGGGGTTGTTTGGCTTAGCTTGTTGAATAATATGTTTCTTGATGTGTTGAATTTTTCGCATTTTAGGAGGAAATGCATTTCTGTTTCAACCTCGCCAGCCAGACATTGATCGCATATTCTATTCTCTCTAGGCTGCCAGGATTTCTTGTATCTGCCTTTTTCAATTTCCAGTTGGTGGTCGCTTAGTCTGTACCTGGTGAGGGTCTGTCTCTGTTTTGTGTCTCTGATGGTCGTGAGGTAGTCTGCCAGTTTATATTCTCTTTTTAGGGCCCGGTAACATTCTAATCTGCTTTGGCTTTCGGTTATTTTGTTCCAATGTTCCAGGTAGGTTTCTTTGCATTTTTTAATGATTTGGTTCACTCGGATTGGTGTTTGGGCGGCTGTGTTGGTCTGGGGCTGGTCAGGGTCCGGCTGAGTACTTAGTTTCCGTAGCAGCTGACTCAGGGGACTCTTTTCTGGGTTTAGCTCTTGGGTCTGAAAGGCTTTGAAATGAAGGGTGTCTGGGGAGCTAGATTTGAGGTGATTTAGGAAGTTTAGTGCTCGTTTTTGGATGTTTATTATCAGTGGGTATCTGCCTAGTTCGGCTCTGCATGCATTTGTTGGCGTTTTCCTTTGGGTGCGAAGGATGCTTCGGCAGAATTCTGCATGTAGGGCTTCTATTGTATGTTTTTCCCATTTAGTGTAGCTTTGGTGATTTAGCGGGCCCCATACTTCACTACCGTACAGTGCAATGGGCAGGATTATGCTGTCAAATATTTTGAGCCAGATTTTGATTGGGATTTGGATGTTGTAGAATTTTCTTTTTATTGCATATAGGGCTCTTCGGGCTTTTTCTTTTAGTGCATTCACTGCTATGCTGAAGCTCCCTGATGCTGTAATAGTTAGACCAAGGTAGGTGTAGCTCATAGTGTGTCCTATAGTGATATCACTGAGGGTAAACTGGTATTTGTTTTCCTGACATCTGGGCCTTTTTTGAAAAATCATGATGTTGGTTTTCTTTAGATTTACTGTTAGAGCCCAATTTTGGCAGTATTTGTCGAGTAGGTCTAGTTGTTGCTGTAATCCCTGTTCTGTGGGAGACAGCAGAACCAGGTCGTCCGCATAGAACAGGGATTTCACTTCTCCATCTAGGAGACGGAGACCTGGTGACTCGCTTTGCTCCAGCATGTCTGCTAATTCATTTATGTATATGTTGAACAGGGTCGGGCTCAAATTGCAGCCCTGCCGGACGCCTCTTCTCTGGGTGAAGAAATCGGTGCGTTTGTCTCCAATTTTGACCCCGCATTTGTTTTTCAGATACATTGATTTAATAAGGTCATAGACTTTGCCCCCTATTCCACATTGAAGAAGTTTATAATAGAGCCCTTCGTGCCATATAGAGTCAAAGGCTTTCTTGAAGTCGATCAAACAGGCGAATATTTTCCCATTTTTTGTTTGGTGTATATGTTTTTCAATGAGGGTGTGAAGGGTATAGATATGGTCGGCGGTGCGGTGTTTTGGAAGAAAGCCTATTTGGTTTTTTCTGAGGATATTATGTTTGTTAAGAAAATCAAGTAATCTACTATTTAGAATACTGCAGAATAACTTCCCTAGACAACTGTTGACACAGATGCCGCGGTAGTTATTTGGGTCTGATTTGTTTCCGCTTTTATATATGGGGGAGATTAGTCCTTGGCACCAGATATCGGGAAAACAGCCTGAACGTAATATGATGTTGAATAATTTGAGTACCGCACCCTGCATCTCCATATTGCTGAACTTGAGCATTTCATTTTTGATGTTGTCTGGGCCACAGGCTTTCTTTAGGTGGAGAGATTTTGTTTTTGTGGCCATTTCTTTCCATGTGATTGGGGAGTCTAGAGGGTTTTGGTTGTCTTTGATTGTTGCTTCTAATGTGTGGAGTTTTTCTGTGACCTGATGTTGACTTGGGTTTGTTTCGTTTATTGGGATGTCTTTGTAGAGGTTTTCAAAATGTGTTCTCCAGATGTCGCCATCTTGGATTGGTAATGCTTGCAATTGTGTTGTACTCAGGTTATTCCACATTTCCCAGAATTGTTTTGGGTTGGTGGAGTTTTCAATTTCTTCTAGTATTTTGTGGGTATAGTTTTGTGTTTTGTTCCTAATGGTGTGTTTATATCTTTTGAGGGTTTCATTGTATCTAGTACGTAGGTCCGGATTGTTTGGTTGGCGATGCTTTTGGTTTGATATTTTTCTCAGGTCTTTTCTGGCATTTTTGCATTCGTGGTCACACCATTTCTTATTTTTATTTTGTCTTTTGTGACTCTTCCTCTTCTGTTTCACGAGGTCGGCTTTTACAGATGCCTCATGAAAGATCATATTTATATCCTCTATGGCCATGTTTACCCCATCTCTGGTGATCTCATATAGATTTTCTTTAAATTTTGAAATTTTACTTGTGAGATCAGGTGAATTTAGTGCTGTGATGAATTTATCTCCACTGTCTGGGGCCCATCTGTATGTCTGGTTTATTTTATGTAGCTTACTGGGTTCCTTTTTTGTGTCTGTAGTTTGGGCAGAAAGTTTAAGGTACACATTTATTTGGTTATGGTCTGAGAGGGGGGATTGCTGCCTGACAGTGAATGCGTTGATATCGCAGGGGTCTCTCACTTGTTCCTCTCCCCTTTACCCGGTTTCTTTCTCTCTCTCTCTCTCTTGTTCCTCTCCCCTTTACCCGGTTTCTCTCTCTCTCTCTCTCACTTGTTCCTCTCCCCTTTACCCGGTTTCTCTCTCTCTCTCTCTTGTTCCTCTCCCCTTTACCCGGTTTCTCTCTCTCTCTCTCACTTGTTTCTCTCCCCTTTACCCGGTTTCTCTCTCTCTCTCTCACTTGTTCCTCTCCCCTTTACCCGGTTTCTCTCTCTCTCTCTCTCACTTGTTTCTCTCCCCTTTACCCGGTTTCTCTCTCTCTCTCTCTCTCTCTCTCTCTCTCACTTGTTCCTCTCCCCTTTACCCGGTTTCTCTCTCTCTCTCTCTCACTTGTTCCTCTCCCCTTTACCCGGTTTCTCTCTCTGTCTCTCTCACTTGTTCCTCTCCCCTTTACCCGGTTTCTCTCTCTCTCTCTCTCACTTGTTCCTCTCCCCTTTACCCGGTTTCTCTCTCTCTCTCTCACTTGCTGCTCTCTCCTTTACCCGGTTTCTCTCTCTCTCTCTCTCACTTGTTCCTCTCCCCTTTACCCGGTTTCTCTCTCTCTCTCTCTCACTTGTTTCTCTCCCCTTTACCCGGTTTCTCTCTCTCTCTCTCTCACTTGTTCCTCTCCCCTTTACCCGGTTTCTCTCTCTCTCTCTCTCACTTGTTTCTCTCCCCTTTACCCGGTTTCTCTCTCTCTCACTTGTTTCTCTCCCCTTTACCCGGTTTCTCTCTCTCTCTCTCTCTCTCACTTGTTCCTCTCCCCTTTACTCGGTTTCTCTCTCTCTCTCTCTCACTTGTTCCTCTCCCCTTTACCCGGTTTCTCTCTCTCTCTCTCTCTCTTGTTCCTCTCCCCTTTACCCGGTTTCTCTCTCTCTCTCTCTCTCTTGTTCCTCTCCCCTTTACCCGGTTTCTCTCTCTCTCTCTCTCACTTGTTCCTCTCCCCTTTACCCGGTTTCTCTCTCTCTCTCTCTCTCTTGTTCCTCTCCCCTTTACCCGGTTTCTCTCTCTCTCTCTCTCTTGTTCCTCTCCCCTTTACCCGGTTTCTCTCTCTCTCTCTCTCACTTGTTCCTCTCCCCTTTACCCGGTTTCTCTCTCTCTCTCTCTCTCTCTTGTTCCTCTCCCCTTTACCCGGTTTCTCTCTCTCTCTCACTTGTTCCTCTACCCTTTTCCTGGTTTCTCTCTCTCTCTCTCTCACTTGTTCCTCTCCCCTTTACCCGGTTTCCTTCTCTCTCTCTCTCACTTGTTCCTCTCCCCTTTACCCGGTTTCTCTCTCTCTGTCTCTTGTTTCTCTCCCCTTTACCCGGTTTCTCTCTCTCTCTCTCTCACTTGTTTCTCTCCCCTTTACCCGGTTTCTTTCTCTCTCTCTCTCTCTTGTTCCTCTCCCCTTTACCCGGTTTCTCTCTCTCTCTCTCTTGTTTCTCTCCCCTTTACCCGGTTTCTCTCTCTCTCTCTCTCACTTGTTTCTCTCCCCTTTACCCGGTTTCTTTCTCTCTCTCTCTCTCTTGTTCCTCTCCCCTTTACCCGGTTTCTCTCTCTCTCTCACTTGTTTCTCTCCCCTTTACCCGGTTTCTTTCTCTCTCTCTCTCACTTGTTCCTCTCCCCTTTACCCGGTTTCTCTCTCTCTCTCTCTCTCTTCTTTCTCTCCCCTTTACCCGGTTTCTCTCTCTCTCTCTCTCTCTTCTTTCTCTCCCCTTTACCCGGTTTCTCTCTCTCTCTCTCTCTCTTGTTCCTCTCCCCTTTACCCGGTTTCTCTCTCTCTCTCACTTGTTCCTCTCCCCTTTACCCGGTTTCTCTCTCTCTCTCTCTCACTTGTTCCTCTCCCCTTTACCCGGTTTCTCTCTCTCTCTCACTTGTTTCTCTCCCCTTTACCCGGTTTCTCTCTCTCTCTCTCTCACTTGTTCCTCTCCCCTTTACCCGGTTTCTCTCTCTCTCTCTCACTAGTTCCTCTCCCCTTTACCCGGTTTCTCTCTCTCTCTCTCTCACTTGTTTCTCTCCCCTTTACCAGGTTTCTCTCTCTCTCTCTCTCACTTGTTTCTCTCCCCTTTACCCGGTTTCTCTCTCTCTCTCTCTCACTTGTTTCTCTCCCCTTTACCCAGTTTCTCTCTCTCTCTCTCTCACTTGTTCCTCTCCCCTTTACCCGGTTTCTCTCTCTCTCTCTCTCTCACTTGTTTCTCTCCCCTTTACCTGGTTTCTCTCTCTCTCTCTCTCACTTGTTCCTCTCCCCTTTACCCGGTTTCTCTCTCTCCCTCTCTCTCTCTCTCTCTCTCTTGTTCCTCTCCCCTTTACCCGGTTTCTCTCTCTCTCTCTCTCACTTGTTTCTCTCCCCTTTACCCGGTTTCTTTCTCTCTCTCTCTCTCTCTCTTGTCCCTCTCCCCTTTACCTGGTTTCTCTCTCTCTCTCTCTCACTTGTTCCTCTCCCCTTTACCCGGTTTCTTTCTCTCTCTCACTTGTTCCTCTCCCCTTTACCCGGTTTCTCTCTCTCTCTCTCTCACTTGTTCCTCTCCCCTTTACCCGGTTTCTCTCTCTCTCTCTCTCTCACTTGTTCCTCTCCCCTTTACCCGGTTTCTTTCTCTCTCTCACTTGTTTCTCTCCCCTTTACCCGGTTTCTTTCTCTCTCTCTCTCACTTGTTTCTCTCCCCTTTACCAGTTTCTCTCTCTCTCTCTCTCTCTTGTTCCTCTCCCCTTGACCCGGTTTCTCTCTCTCTCTCTCTCTCTTGTTCCTCTCCCCTTTACCCGGTTTCTCTCTCTCTCTCTCTCTCTTGTTCCTCTCCCCTTTACCCGGTTTCTCTCTCTCTCTCACTTGCTCCTCTCCCCTTTACCCGGTTTCTCTCTCTCTCTCTCTCACTTGTTTCTCTCCCCTTTACCCGGTTTCTCTCTCTCTCTCACTTGTTCCTCTCCCCTTTACCCGGTTTCTTTCTCTCTCTCTCTCAGTTGTTTCTCTCCCCTTTACCCGGTTTCTCTCTCTCTCTCTCTCACTTGTTTCTCTCTCCTTTACCCGGTTTCTTTCTCTATCTCTCTCACATGTTTCTATCCCCTTTACCCGGTTTCTCTCTCTCTCTCTCTCTCTTGTTTCTCTCCCCTTTACCCGGTTTCTCTCTCTCTCTCACTTGTTCCTCTCCCCTTTACCCGGTTTCTTTCTCTCTCTCTCTCAGTTGTTTCTCTCCCCTTTACCCGGTTTCTCTCTCTCTCTCTCTCACTTGTTTCTCTCTCCTTTACCCGGTTTCTTTCTCTATCTCTCTCACATGTTTCTCTCCCCTTTACCCGGTTTCTCTCTCTCTCTCTCTCTCTTGTTCCTCTCCCCTTTACCCGGTTTCTCTCTCTCTCTCTCTCTTGTTCCTCTCCCCTTTACCCGGTTTCTCTCTCTCTCTCTCTCACTTGTTCCTCTCCCCTTTACCCGGTTTCTCTCTCTCTCTCTCTCTCTCTTGTTCCTCTCCCCTTTACCCGGTTTCTCTCTCTCTCTCACTTGTTCCTCTACCCTTTTCCTGGTTTCTCTCTCTCTCTCTCTCACTTGTTCCTCTCCCCTTTACCCGGTTTCTCTCTCTCTCTCTCTCTCTTGTTCCTCTCCCCTTTACCCGGTTTCTCTCTCTCTCTCTCTCTCTTGTTCCTCTCCCCTTTACCCGGTTTCTCTCTCTCTCTCTCTCACTTGTTTCTCTCCCCTTTACGCAGTTTCTCTCTCTCTCTCTCTCTCACTTGTTTCTCTCCCCTTTACCCGGTTTCTCTCTCTCTCTCTCTCACTTGTTCCTCTCCCCTTTACCCGGTTTCTCTCTCTCTCTCTCTCACTTGTTCCTCTCCCCTTTACCCGGTTTCTCTCTCTCTCTCTCTCTCTTGTTCCTCTCCCCTTTACCCGGTTTCTCTCTCTCTCTCTCTCTCTTGTTCCTCTCCCCTTTACCCGGTTTCTCTCTCTCAAATTCAAATTCTAATTCAAATTCAAATGCTTTATTGGCATGAAAGTTTACAGAGAACCATATTGCCAAAGCCTCCATAGCAAAAAGGTACATTTTCAAACATTCTGTAGGTGTCAATCGATTTGACATTTGTTGGGTACATATAATATTACTTTTAAACAATATTAATTTTAAACAGTCTTTGTACTTCATTTGGTACGTTCAATATTAATTTTAAACAGTCTTAATTTTAAACAGTCCTCAGGTTGTGACATGTTGTTACATATTTGGCCCCAAGGTCTGGTCTGTCTCCTTCTCCCAGGACTAATCTCAATTTTGACAGGTCATCCTATTCCTCTCTCTCTCTCTCTCACTTGTTCCTCTCCCCTTTACCCGGTTTCTCTCTCTCTCTCTCTCTCACTTGTTCCTCTCCCCTTTACCCGGTTTCTCTCTCTCTCCCTCTCACTTGTTCCTCTCCCCTTTATCTGGTTTCTCTCTCTCTCTCTCACTTGTTCCTCTCCCCTTTACTCGGTTTCTCTCTCACTCTCTCATATGTTCCTCTCCCCTTTACCCGGTTTCTCTCTCTCTCTCTCTCTCACTTGTTTCTCTCCCCTTTACCCGGTTTCTCTCTCTCTCTCTCTCTCTTGTTCCTCTCCCCTTTACCCGGTTTCTCTCTCTCTCTCTCTCTCTTGCTCCTCTCCCCTTTACCCGGTTTCTCTCTCTCTCTCTCTCTCTTGTTCCTCTCCCCTTTACCCGGTTTCTCTCTCTCAGTTCAGTTCAGTTCAGTTCAAATGCTTTATTGGCATGAAAGTTTACAGAGAACCATATTGCCAAAGCTTACATAGCAAAAAGGTACAGTTTTCCAACATTCTGTAGGTGTCAATCGATTTGACATTTGTTGGGTATATACAATATTACTTTTAAACAATATTAATTTTAAACAGTCTTTCTACTTCATTTGGTACGTTCAATATTAATTTTAAACAGTCTTACTTTTAAACAGTCCTCAGGTTGTGACATGTTGTTACATATTTAGCCCCAAGGTATGGTCTGTCTCCTTCTCCTAGGACTAATCTCAATTTTGACAGATCATCCAATTCCTTGAAATCTGGGGTTGTTTGGCTTAGCTTGTTGAATAATATGTTTCTTGATGTGTTGAATTTTTCGCATTTTAGGAGGAAATGCATTTCTGTTTCAACCTCGCCAGCCAGACATTGATCGCATATTCTATTCTCTCTAGGCTGCCAGGATTTCTTGTATCTGCCTTTTTCAATTTCCAGTTGGTGGTCGCTTAGTCTGTACCTGGTGAGGGTCTGTCTCTGTTTTGTGTCTCTGATGGTCGTGAGGTAGTCTCTCTCTCTCTCTCTTGTTCCTCTCCCCTTTACCCGGTTTCTCTCTCTCTCTCTCTCACTTGTTCCTCTCCCCTTTACCCGGTTTCTTTCTCTCTCTCTCTCTCTCTCTCACTTGTTCCTCTCCCCTTTACCCGGTTTCTTTCTCTCTCTCTCTCTCTTGTTCCTCTCCCCTTTACCCGGTTTCTCTCTCAGTTCAGTTCAGTTCAGTTCAAATGCTTTATTGGCATGAAAGTTTACAGAGAACCATATTGCCAAAGCTTACATAGCAAAAAGGTACAGTTTTCCAACATTCTGTAGGTGTCAATCGATTTGACATTTGTTGGGTATATACAATATTACTTTTAAACAATATTAATTTTAAACAGTCTTTCTACTTCATTTGGTACGTTCAATATTAATTTTAAACAGTCTTACTTTTAAACAGTCCTCAGGTTGTGACATGTTGTTACATATTTAGCCCCAAGGTATGGTCTGTCTCCTTCTCCTAGGACTAATCTCAATTTTGACAGATCATCCAATTCCTTGAAATCTGGGGTTGTTTGGCTTAGCTTGTTGAATAATATGTTTCTTGATGTGTTGAATTTTTCGCATTTTAGGAGGAAATGCATTTCTGTTTCAACCTCGCCAGCCAGACATTGATCGCATATTCTATTCTCTCTAGGCTGCCAGGATTTCTTGTATCTGCCTTTTTCAATTTCCAGTTGGTGGTCGCTTAGTCTGTACCTGGTGAGGGTCTGTCTCTGTTTTGTGTCTCTGATGGTCGTGAGGTAGTCTGCCAGTTTATATTCTCTTTTTAGGGCCCGGTAACATTCTAATCTGCTTTGGCTTTCGGTTATTTTGTTCCAATGTTCCAGGTAGGTTTCTTTGCATTTTTTAATGATTTGGTTCACTCGGATTGGTGTTTGGACGGCTGTGTTGGTCTGGGGCTGGTCAGGGTCCGGCTGAGTACTTAGTTTCAGTAGCAGCTGACTCAGGGGACTCTTTTCTGGGTTTAGCTCTTGGGTCTGAAAGGCTTTGAAATGAAGGGTGTCTGGGGAGCTAGATTTGAGGTGATTTAGGAAGTTTAGTGCTCGTTTTTGGATGTTTATTATCAGTGGGTATCTGCCTAGTTCGGCTCTGCATGCATTTGTTGGCGTTTTTCTTTGGGTGCGAAGGATGCTTCAGCAGAATTCTGCATGTAGGGCTTCTATTGTGTGTTTTTCCCATTTAGTGTAGCTTTGGTGATTTAGCGGGCCCCATACTTCACTACCGTACAGTGCAATGGGCAGGATTATGCTGTCAAAAATTTTGAGCCAGATTTTGATTGGGATTTGGATGTTGTAGAATTTTCTCTCTCTCTCTCACTTGTTCCTCTCCCCTTTACCCGGTTTCTTTCTCTCTCTCTCTCTCTTGTTCCTCTCCCCTTTACCCGGTTTCTCTCTCTCTCTCTCTCACTTGTTCCTCTCCCCTTTACCCGGTTTCTCTCTCTCTCTCTCTTGTTCCTCTCCCCTTTACCCGGTTTCTCTCTCTCTCCAATTATTTCCAATTCCAATTAAAATGCTTTATTGGCATGAAAGTTTACAGAGAACCATATTGCCAAAGCTTACATAGCAAAAAGGTACAGTTTTCTAACATTCTGTAGGTGTCAATCGATTTGACATTTGTTGGGTACATACAATATTACTTTTAAACAATATTAATTTTAAACAGTCTTTGTACTTCATTTGGTACGTTCAATATTAATTTTAAACAGTCTTAATTTTAAACAGTCCTCAGGTTGTGACATGTTGTTACATATTTGGCCCCAAGGTATGGTCTGTCTCCTTCTCCTAGGACTAATCTCAATTTTGACAGATCATCCAATTCCTTGAAATCTGGGGTTGTTTGGCTTAGCTTGTTGAATAATATGTTTCTTGATGTGTTGAATTTTTCGCATTTTAGGAGGAAATGCATTTCTGTTTCAACCTCGCCAGCCAGACATTGATCGCATATTCTATTCTCTCTAGGCTGCCAGGATTTCTTGTATCTGCCTTTTTCAATTTCCAGTTGGTGGTCGCTTAGTCTGTACCTGGTGAGGGTCTGTCTCTGTTTTGTGTCTCTGATGGTCGTGAGGTAGTCTGCCAGTTTATATTCTCTTTTTAGGGCCCGGTAACATTCTAATCTGCTTTGGCTTTCGGTTATTTTGTTCCAATGTTCCAGGTAGGTTTCTTTGCATTTTTTAATGATTTGGTTCACTCGGATTGGTGTTTGGGCGGCTGTGTTGGTCTGGGGCTGGTCAGGGTCCGGCTGAGTACTTAGTTTCCGTAGCAGCTGACTCAGGGGACTCTTTTCTGGGTTTAGCTCTTGGGTCTGAAAGGCTTTGAAATGAAGGGTGTCTGGGGAGCTAGATTTGAGGTGATTTAGGAAGTTTAGTGCTCGTTTTTGGATGTTTATTATCAGTGGGTATCTGCCTAGTTCGGCTCTGCATGCATTTGTTGGCGTTTTCCTTTGGGTGCGAAGGATGCTTCGGCAGAATTCTGCATGTAGGGCTTCTATTGTATGTTTTTCCCATTTAGTGTAGCTTTGGTGATTTAGCGGGCCCCATACTTCACTACCGTACAGTGCAATGGGCAGGATTATGCTGTCAAATATTTTGAGCCAGATTTTGATTGGGATTTGGATGTTGTAGAATTTTCTTTTTATTGCATATAGGGCTCTTCGGGCTTTTTCTTTTAGTGCATTCACTGCTATGCTGAAGCTCCCTGATGCTGTAATAGTTAGACCAAGGTAGGTGTAGCTCATAGTGTGTCCTATAGTGATATCACTGAGGGTAAACTGGTATTTGTTTTCCTGACATCTGGGCCTTTTTTGAAAAATCATGATGTTGGTTTTCTTTAGATTTACTGTTAGAGCCCAATTTTGGCAGTATTTGTCGAGTAGGTCTAGTTGTTGCTGTAATCCCTGTTCTGTGGGAGACAGCAGAACCAGGTCGTCCGCATAGAACAGGGATTTCACTTCTCCATCTAGGAGACGGAGACCTGGTGACTCGCTTTGCTCCAGCATGTCTGCTAATTCATTTATGTATATGTTGAACAGGGTCGGGCTCAAATTGCAGCCCTGCCGGACGCCTCTTCTCTGGGTGAAGAAATCGGTGCGTTTGTCTCCAATTTTGACCCCGCATTTGTTTTTCAGATACATTGATTTAATAAGGTCATAGACTTTGCCCCCTATTCCACATTGAAGAAGTTTATAATAGAGCCCTTCGTGCCATATAGAGTCAAAGGCTTTCTTGAAGTCGATCAAACAGGCGAATATTTTCCCATTTTTTGTTTGGTGTATATGTTTTTCAATGAGGGTGTGAAGGGTATAGATATGGTCGGCGGTGCGGTGTTTTGGAAGAAAGCCTATTTGTTTTTTTCTGAGGATATTATGTTTGTTAAGAAAATCAAGTAATCTACTATTTAGAATACTGCAGAATAACTTCCCTAGACAACTGTTGACACAGATGCCGCGGTAGTTATTTGGGTCTGATTTGTTTCCGCTTTTATATATGGGGGAGATTAGTCCTTGGCACCAGATATCGGGAAAACAGCCTGAACGTAATATGATGTTGAATAATTTGAGTACCGCACCCTGCATCTCCATATTGCTGAACTTGAGCATTTCATTTTTGATGTTGTCTGGGCCACAGGCTTTCTTTAGGTGGAGAGATTTTGTTTTTGTGGCCATTTCTTTCCATGTGATTGGGGAGTCTAGAGGGTTTTGGTTGTCTTTGATTGTTGCTTCTAATGTGTGGAGTTTTTCTGTGACCTGATGTTGACTTGGGTTTGTTTCGTTTATTGGGATGTCTTTGTAGAGGTTTTCAAAATGTGTTCTCCAGATGTCGCCATCTTGGATTGGTAATGCTTGCAATTGTGTTGTACTCAGGTTATTCCACATTTCCCAGAATTGTTTTGGGTTGGTGGAGTTTTCAATTTCTTCTAGTATTTTGTGGGTATAGTTTTGTGTTTTGTTCCTAATGGTGTGTTTATATCTTTTGAGGGTTTCATTGTATCTAGTACGTAGGTCCGGATTGTTTGGTTGGCGATGCTTTTGGTTTGATATTTTTCTCAGGTCTTTTCTGGCATTTTTGCATTCGTGGTCACACCATTTCTTATTTTTATTTTGTCTTTTGTGACTCTTCCTCTTCTGTTTCACGAGGTCGGCTTTTACAGATGCCTCATGAAAGATCATATTTATATCCTCTATGGCCATGTTTACCCCATCTCTGGTGATCTCATATAGATTTTCTTTAAATTTTGAAATTTTACTTGTGAGATCAGGTGAATTTAGTGCTGTGATGAATTTATCTCCACTGTCTGGGGCCCATCTGTATGTCTGGTTTATTTTATGTAGCTTACTGGGTTCCTTTTTTGTGTCTGTAGTTTGGGCAGAAAGTTTAAGGTACACATTTATTTGGTTATGGTCTGAGAGGGGGGATTGCTGCCTGACAGTGAATGCGTTGATATCGCAGGGGTCTCTCACTTGTTCCTCTCCCCTTTACCCGGTTTCTTTCTCTCTCTCTCTCTCTTGTTCCTCTCCCCTTTACCCGGTTTCTCTCCAATTCCAATTCCAATTAAAATGCTTTATTGGCATGAAAGTTTACAGAGAACCATATTGCCAAAGCTTACATAGCAAAAAGGTACAGTTTTCCAACATTCTGTAGGTGTCAATCGATTTGACATTTGTTGGGTACATACAATATTACTTTTAAACAATATTAATTTTAAACAGTCTTTGTACTTCATTTGGTACGTTCAATATTAATTTTAAACAGTCCTCAGGTTGTGACATGTTGTTACATATTTGGCCCCAAGGTATGGTCTGTCTCCTTCTCCTAGGACTAATCTCAATTTTGACAGATCATCCAATTCCTTGAAATCTGGGGTTGTTTGGCTTAGCTTGTTGAATAATATGTTTCTTGATGTGTTGAATTTTTCGCATTTTAGGAGGAAATGCATTTCTGTTTCAACCTCGCCAGCCAGACATTGATCGCATATTCTATTCTCTCTAGGCTGCCAGGATTTCTTGTATCTGCCTTTTTCAATTTCCAGTTGGTGGTCGCTTAGTCTGTACCTGGTGAGGGTCTGTCTCTGTTTTGTGTCTCTGATGGTCGTGAGGTAGTCTGCCAGTTTATATTCTCTTTTTAGGGCCCGGTAACATTCTAATCTGCTTTGGCTTTCGGTTATTTTGTTCCAATGTTCCAGGTAGGTTTCTTTGCATTTTTTAATGATTTGGTTCACTCGGATTGGTGTTTGGGCGGCTGTGTTGGTCTGGGGCTGGTCAGGGTCCGGCTGAGTACTTAGTTTCCGTAGCAGCTGACTCAGGGGACTCTTTTCTGGGTTTAGCTCTTGGGTCTGAAAGGCTTTGAAATGAAGGGTGTCTGGGGAGCTCTCTCTCTCTCTCACTTGTTCCTCTCCCCTTTACCCGGTTTCTCTCTCTCTCTCTCTTGTTCCTCTCCCCTTTACCCGGTTTCTCTCTCTCTCTCTCACTTGTTTCTCTCCCCTTTACCCGGTTTCTCTCTCTCTCTCTCACTTGTTCCTCTCCCCTTTACCCGGTTTCTCTCTCTCTCTCTCTCACTTGTTTCTCTCCCCTTTACCCGGTTTCTCTCTCTCTCTCTCTCTCTCTCTCTCTCTCACTTGTTCCTCTCCCCTTTACCCGGTTTCTCTCTCTCTCTCTCTCACTTGTTCCTCTCCCCTTTACCCGGTTTCTCTCTCTGTCTCTCTCACTTGTTCCTCTCCCCTTTACCCGGTTTCTCTCTCTCTCTCTCTCACTTGTTCCTCTCCCCTTTACCCGGTTTCTCTCTCTCTCTCTCACTTGCTGCTCTCTCCTTTACCCGGTTTCTCTCTCTCTCTCTCTCACTTGTTCCTCTCCCCTTTACCCGGTTTCTCTCTCTCTCTCTCTCACTTGTTTCTCTCCCCTTTACCCGGTTTCTCTCTCTCTCTCTCTCACTTGTTCCTCTCCCCTTTACCCGGTTTCTCTCTCTCTCTCTCTCACTTGTTTCTCTCCCCTTTACCCGGTTTCTCTCTCTCTCACTTGTTTCTCTCCCCTTTACCCGGTTTCTCTCTCTCTCTCTCTCTCTCACTTGTTCCTCTCCCCTTTACTCGGTTTCTCTCTCTCTCTCTCTCACTTGTTCCTCTCCCCTTTACCCGGTTTCTCTCTCTCTCTCTCTCTCTTGTTCCTCTCCCCTTTACCCGGTTTCTCTCTCTCTCTCTCTCTCTTGTTCCTCTCCCCTTTACCCGGTTTCTCTCTCTCTCTCTCTCACTTGTTCCTCTCCCCTTTACCCGGTTTCTCTCTCTCTCTCTCTCTCTTGTTCCTCTCCCCTTTACCCGGTTTCTCTCTCTCTCTCTCTCTTGTTCCTCTCCCCTTTACCCGGTTTCTCTCTCTCTCTCTCTCACTTGTTCCTCTCCCCTTTACCCGGTTTCTCTCTCTCTCTCTCTCTCTCTTGTTCCTCTCCCCTTTACCCGGTTTCTCTCTCTCTCTCACTTGTTCCTCTACCCTTTTCCTGGTTTCTCTCTCTCTCTCTCTCACTTGTTCCTCTCCCCTTTACCCGGTTTCCTTCTCTCTCTCTCTCACTTGTTCCTCTCCCCTTTACCCGGTTTCTCTCTCTCTGTCTCTTGTTTCTCTCCCCTTTACCCGGTTTCTCTCTCTCTCTCTCTCACTTGTTTCTCTCCCCTTTACCCGGTTTCTTTCTCTCTCTCTCTCTCTTGTTCCTCTCCCCTTTACCCGGTTTCTCTCTCTCTCTCTCTTGTTTCTCTCCCCTTTACCCGGTTTCTCTCTCTCTCTCTCTCACTTGTTTCTCTCCCCTTTACCCGGTTTCTTTCTCTCTCTCTCTCTCTTGTTCCTCTCCCCTTTACCCGGTTTCTCTCTCTCTCTCACTTGTTTCTCTCCCCTTTACCCGGTTTCTTTCTCTCTCTCTCTCACTTGTTCCTCTCCCCTTTACCCGGTTTCTCTCTCTCTCTCTCTCTCTTCTTTCTCTCCCCTTTACCCGGTTTCTCTCTCTCTCTCTCTCTCTTCTTTCTCTCCCCTTTACCCGGTTTCTCTCTCTCTCTCTCTCTCTTGTTCCTCTCCCCTTTACCCGGTTTCTCTCTCTCTCTCACTTGTTCCTCTCCCCTTTACCCGGTTTCTCTCTCTCTCTCTCTCACTTGTTCCTCTCCCCTTTACCCGGTTTCTCTCTCTCTCTCACTTGTTTCTCTCCCCTTTACCCGGTTTCTCTCTCTCTCTCTCTCACTTGTTCCTCTCCCCTTTACCCGGTTTCTCTCTCTCTCTCTCACTAGTTCCTCTCCCCTTTACCCGGTTTCTCTCTCTCTCTCTCTCACTTGTTTCTCTCCCCTTTACCAGGTTTCTCTCTCTCTCTCTCTCACTTGTTTCTCTCCCCTTTACCCGGTTTCTCTCTCTCTCTCTCTCACTTGTTTCTCTCCCCTTTACCCGGTTTCTCTCTCTCTCTCTCTCACTTGTTCCTCTCCCCTTTACCCGGTTTCTCTCTCTCTCTCTCTCTCACTTGTTTCTCTCCCCTTTACCTGGTTTCTCTCTCTCTCTCTCTCACTTGTTCCTCTCCCCTTTACCCGGTTTCTCTCTCTCCCTCTCTCTCTCTCTCTCTCTCTTGTTCCTCTCCCCTTTACCCGGTTTCTCTCTCTCTCTCTCTCACTTGTTTCTCTCCCCTTTACCCGGTTTCTTTCTCTCTCTCTCTCTCTCTCTTGTCCCTCTCCCCTTTACCTGGTTTCTCTCTCTCTCTCTCTCACTTGTTCCTCTCCCCTTTACCCGGTTTCTTTCTCTCTCTCACTTGTTCCTCTCCCCTTTACCCGGTTTCTCTCTCTCTCTCTCTCACTTGTTCCTCTCCCCTTTACCCGGTTTCTCTCTCTCTCTCTCTCTCACTTGTTCCTCTCCCCTTTACCCGGTTTCTTTCTCTCTCTCACTTGTTTCTCTCCCCTTTACCCGGTTTCTTTCTCTCTCTCTCTCACTTGTTTCTCTCCCCTTTACCAGTTTCTCTCTCTCTCTCTCTCTCTTGTTCCTCTCCCCTTGACCCGGTTTCTCTCTCTCTCTCTCTCTCTTGTTCCTCTCCCCTTTACCCGGTTTCTCTCTCTCTCTCTCTCTCTTGTTCCTCTCCCCTTTACCCGGTTTCTCTCTCTCTCTCACTTGCTCCTCTCCCCTTTACCCGGTTTCTCTCTCTCTCTCTCTCACTTGTTTCTCTCCCCTTTACCCGGTTTCTCTCTCTCTCTCACTTGTTCCTCTCCCCTTTACCCGGTTTCTTTCTCTCTCTCTCTCAGTTGTTTCTCTCCCCTTTACCCGGTTTCTCTCTCTCTCTCTCTCACTTGTTTCTCTCTCCTTTACCCGGTTTCTTTCTCTATCTCTCTCACATGTTTCTATCCCCTTTACCCGGTTTCTCTCTCTCTCTCTCTCTTGTTTCTCTCCCCTTTACCCGGTTTCTCCAATTCCAATTCCAATTAAAATGCTTTATTGGCATGAAAGTTTACAGAGAACCATATTGCCAAAGCTTACATAGCAAAAAGGTACAGTTTTCCAACATTCTGTAGGTGTCAATCGATTTGACATTTGTTGGGTACATACAATATTACTTTTAAACAATATTAATTTTAAACAGTCTTTGTACTTCATTTGGTACGTTCAATATTAATTTTAAACAGTCTTAATTTTAAACAGTCCTCAGGTTGTGACATGTTGTTACATATTTGGCCCCAAGGTATGGTCTGTCTCCTTCTCCTAGGACTAATCTCAATTTTGACAGATCATCCAATTCCTTGAAATCTGGGGTTGTTTGGCTTAGCTTGTTGAATAATATGTTTCTTGATGTGTTGAATTTTTCGCATTTTAGGAGGAAATGCATTTCTGTTTCAACCTCGCCAGCCAGACATTGATCGCATATTCTATTCTCTCTAGGCTGCCAGGATTTCTTGTATCTGCCTTTTTCAATTTCCAGTTGGTGGTCGCTTAGTCTGTACCTGGTGAGGGTCTGTCTCTGTTTTGTGTCTCTGATGGTCGTGAGGTAGTCTGCCAGTTTATATTTTCTCTTTTTAGGGCCCGGTAACATTCTAATCTGCTTTGGCTTTCGGTTATTTTGTTCCAATGTTCCAGGTAGGTTTCTTTGCATTTTTTAATGATTTGGTTCACTCGGATTGGTGTTTGGGCGGCTGTGTTGGTCTGGGGCTGGTCAGGGTCCGGCTGAGTACTTAGTTTCCGTAGCAGCTGACTCAGGGGACTCTTTTCTGGGTTTAGCTCTTGGGTCTGAAAGGCTTTGAAATGAAGGGTGTCTGGGGAGCTAGATTTGAGGTGATTTAGGAAGTTTAGTGCTCGTTTTTGGATGTTTATTATCAGTGGGTATCTGCCTAGTTCGGCTCTGCATGCATTTGTTGGCGTTTTCCTTTGGGTGCGAAGGATGCTTCGGCAGAATTCTGCATGTAGGGCTTCTATTGTATGTTTTTCCCATTTAGTGTAGCTTTGGTGATTTAGCGGGCCCCATACTTCACTACCGTACAGTGCAATGGGCAGGATTATGCTGTCAAATATTTTGAGCCAGATTTTGATTGGGATTTGGATGTTGTAGAATTTTCTTTTTATTGCATATAGGGCTCTTCGGGCTTTTTCTTTTAGTGCATTCACTGCTATGCTGAAGCTCCCTGATGCTGTAATAGTTAGACCAAGGTAGGTGTAGCTCATAGTGTGTCCTATAGTGGTATCACTGAGGGTAAACTGGTATTTGTTTTCCTGACATCTGGGCCTTTTTTGAAAAATCATGATGTTGGTTTTCTTTAGATTTACTGTTAGAGCCCAATTTTGGCAGTATTTGTCGAGTAGGTCTAGTTGTTGCTGTAATCCCTGTTCTGTGGGAGACAGCAGAACCAGGTCGTCCGCATAGAACAGGGATTTCACTTCTCCATCTAGGAGACGGAGACCTGGTGACTCGCTTTGCTCCAGCATGTCTCTCTCTCTCTCTCTCACTTGTTTCTCTCCCCTTTACCCGGTTTCTTTCTCTATCTCTCTCACTTGTTTCTATCCCCTTTACCCGGTTTCTCTCTCTCTCTCTCTCTCTTGTTTCTCTCCCCTTTACCCGGTTTCTCTCTCTCACTTGTTTCTCTCCCCTTTACCTGGTTTCTCTCTCTCTCTCTCTCATTTCTCTCCCCTTTACCCGGTTTCTCTCTCTCTCCCTCTCTTGTTTCTCTCCCCTTTACCCGGTTTCTCTCTCTCTCTCACTTGCTCCTCTCCCCTTTACCCGGTTTCTCTCTCTCTCTCTCTCTCTTGTTCCTCTCCCCTTTACCCGGTTTCTCTCTCTCTCTCTCTCTTGTTTCTCTCCCCTTTACCCGGTTTCTCTCTCTCTCTCTCTCACTTGTTTCTCTCCCCTTTACCCGGTTTCTCTCTCTCTCTCTCTCACTTGTTTCTCTCCCCTTTACCCGGTTTCTCTCTCTCTCTCTCTCACTTGTTTCTCTCCCCTTTACCCGGTTTCTCTCTCTCTCTCTCTCACTTGTTCCTCTCTCCTTTACCCGGTTTCTCTCTCTCTCTCTCTCACTTGTTCCTCTCCCCTTTACCCGGTTTCTCTCTCTCTCTCTCTCACTTGTTCCTCTCCCCTTTACCCGGTTTCTCTCTCTCTCTCTCTCTCTTGTTCCTCTCCCCTTTACCCGGTTTCTCTCTCTGTCTCTCTCACTTGTTTCTCTCCCCTTTACCCGGTTTCTCTCTCTCTCTCTCTCACTTGTTCCTCTCCCCTTTACCCGGTTTCTCTCTCTCTCTCTCTCTCTTGTTCCTCTCCCCTTTACCCGGTTTCTCTCTCTCTCTCTCTCACTTGTTTCTCTCCCCTTTACGCAGTTTCTCTCTCTCTCTCTCTCTCACTTGTTTCTCTCCCCTTTACCCGGTTTCTCTCTCTCTCTCTCTCACTTGTTCCTCTCCCCTTTACCCGGTTTCTCTCTCTCTCTCTCTCACTTGTTCCTCTCCCCTTTACCCGGTTTCTCTCTCTCTCTCTCTCTCTTGTTCCTCTCCCCTTTACCCGGTTTCTCTCTCTCTCTCTCTCTCTTGTTCCTCTCCCCTTTACCCGGTTTCTCTCTCTCAAATTCAAATTCTAATTCAAATTCAAATGCTTTATTGGCATGAAAGTTTACAGAGAACCATATTGCCAAAGCCTCCATAGCAAAAAGGTACATTTTCAAACATTCTGTAGGTGTCAATCGATTTGACATTTGTTGGGTACATATAATATTACTTTTAAACAATATTAATTTTAAACAGTCTTTGTACTTCATTTGGTACGTTCAATATTAATTTTAAACAGTCTTAATTTTAAACAGTCCTCAGGTTGTGACATGTTGTTACATATTTGGCCCCAAGGTCTGGTCTGTCTCCTTCTCCCAGGACTAATCTCAATTTTGACAGGTCATCCTATTCCTCTCTCTCTCTCTCTCACTTGTTCCTCTCCCCTTTACCCGGTTTCTCTCTCTCTCTCTCTCTCACTTGTTCCTCTCCCCTTTACCCGGTTTCTCTCTCTCTCCCTCTCACTTGTTCCTCTCCCCTTTATCTGGTTTCTCTCTCTCTCTCTCACTTGTTCCTCTCCCCTTTACTCGGTTTCTCTCTCACTCTCTCATATGTTCCTCTCCCCTTTACCCGGTTTCTCTCTCTCTCTCTCTCTCACTTGTTTCTCTCCCCTTTACCCGGTTTCTCTCTCTCTCTCTCTCTCTTGTTCCTCTCCCCTTTACCCGGTTTCTCTCTCTCTCTCTCTCTCTTGCTCCTCTCCCCTTTACCCGGTTTCTCTCTCTCTCTCTCTCTCTTGTTCCTCTCCCCTTTACCCGGTTTCTCTCTCTCAGTTCAGTTCAGTTCAGTTCAAATGCTTTATTGGCATGAAAGTTTACAGAGAACCATATTGCCAAAGCTTACATAGCAAAAAGGTACAGTTTTCCAACATTCTGTAGGTGTCAATCGATTTGACATTTGTTGGGTATATACAATATTACTTTTAAACAATATTAATTTTAAACAGTCTTTCTACTTCATTTGGTACGTTCAATATTAATTTTAAACAGTCTTACTTTTAAACAGTCCTCAGGTTGTGACATGTTGTTACATATTTAGCCCCAAGGTATGGTCTGTCTCCTTCTCCTAGGACTAATCTCAATTTTGACAGATCATCCAATTCCTTGAAATCTGGGGTTGTTTGGCTTAGCTTGTTGAATAATATGTTTCTTGATGTGTTGAATTTTTCGCATTTTAGGAGGAAATGCATTTCTGTTTCAACCTCGCCAGCCAGACATTGATCGCATATTCTATTCTCTCTAGGCTGCCAGGATTTCTTGTATCTGCCTTTTTCAATTTCCAGTTGGTGGTCGCTTAGTCTGTACCTGGTGAGGGTCTGTCTCTGTTTTGTGTCTCTGATGGTCGTGAGGTAGTCTCTCTCTCTCTCTCTTGTTCCTCTCCCCTTTACCCGGTTTCTCTCTCTCTCTCTCTCACTTGTTCCTCTCCCCTTTACCCGGTTTCTTTCTCTCTCTCTCTCTCTCTCTCACTTGTTCCTCTCCCCTTTACCCGGTTTCTTTCTCTCTCTCTCTCTCTTGTTCCTCTCCCCTTTACCCGGTTTCTCTCTCAGTTCAGTTCAGTTCAGTTCAAATGCTTTATTGGCATGAAAGTTTACAGAGAACCATATTGCCAAAGCTTACATAGCAAAAAGGTACAGTTTTCCAACATTCTGTAGGTGTCAATCGATTTGACATTTGTTGGGTATATACAATATTACTTTTAAACAATATTAATTTTAAACAGTCTTTCTACTTCATTTGGTACGTTCAATATTAATTTTAAACAGTCTTACTTTTAAACAGTCCTCAGGTTGTGACATGTTGTTACATATTTAGCCCCAAGGTATGGTCTGTCTCCTTCTCCTAGGACTAATCTCAATTTTGACAGATCATCCAATTCCTTGAAATCTGGGGTTGTTTGGCTTAGCTTGTTGAATAATATGTTTCTTGATGTGTTGAATTTTTCGCATTTTAGGAGGAAATGCATTTCTGTTTCAACCTCGCCAGCCAGACATTGATCGCATATTCTATTCTCTCTAGGCTGCCAGGATTTCTTGTATCTGCCTTTTTCAATTTCCAGTTGGTGGTCGCTTAGTCTGTACCTGGTGAGGGTCTGTCTCTGTTTTGTGTCTCTGATGGTCGTGAGGTAGTCTGCCAGTTTATATTCTCTTTTTAGGGCCCGGTAACATTCTAATCTGCTTTGGCTTTCGGTTATTTTGTTCCAATGTTCCAGGTAGGTTTCTTTGCATTTTTTAATGATTTGGTTCACTCGGATTGGTGTTTGGACGGCTGTGTTGGTCTGGGGCTGGTCAGGGTCCGGCTGAGTACTTAGTTTCAGTAGCAGCTGACTCAGGGGACTCTTTTCTGGGTTTAGCTCTTGGGTCTGAAAGGCTTTGAAATGAAGGGTGTCTGGGGAGCTAGATTTGAGGTGATTTAGGAAGTTTAGTGCTCGTTTTTGGATGTTTATTATCAGTGGGTATCTGCCTAGTTCGGCTCTGCATGCATTTGTTGGCGTTTTTCTTTGGGTGCGAAGGATGCTTCAGCAGAATTCTGCATGTAGGGCTTCTATTGTGTGTTTTTCCCATTTAGTGTAGCTTTGGTGATTTAGCGGGCCCCATACTTCACTACCGTACAGTGCAATGGGCAGGATTATGCTGTCAAAAATTTTGAGCCAGATTTTGATTGGGATTTGGATGTTGTAGAATTTTCTCTCTCTCTCTCACTTGTTCCTCTCCCCTTTACCCGGTTTCTTTCTCTCTCTCTCTCTCTTGTTCCTCTCCCCTTTACCCGGTTTCTCTCTCTCTCTCTCTCACTTGTTCCTCTCCCCTTTACCCGGTTTCTCTCTCTCTCTCTCTTGTTCCTCTCCCCTTTACCCGGTTTCTCTCTCTCTCCAATTATTTCCAATTCCAATTAAAATGCTTTATTGGCATGAAAGTTTACAGAGAACCATATTGCCAAAGCTTACATAGCAAAAAGGTACAGTTTTCTAACATTCTGTAGGTGTCAATCGATTTGACATTTGTTGGGTACATACAATATTACTTTTAAACAATATTAATTTTAAACAGTCTTTGTACTTCATTTGGTACGTTCAATATTAATTTTAAACAGTCTTAATTTTAAACAGTCCTCAGGTTGTGACATGTTGTTACATATTTGGCCCCAAGGTATGGTCTGTCTCCTTCTCCTAGGACTAATCTCAATTTTGACAGATCATCCAATTCCTTGAAATCTGGGGTTGTTTGGCTTAGCTTGTTGAATAATATGTTTCTTGATGTGTTGAATTTTTCGCATTTTAGGAGGAAATGCATTTCTGTTTCAACCTCGCCAGCCAGACATTGATCGCATATTCTATTCTCTCTAGGCTGCCAGGATTTCTTGTATCTGCCTTTTTCAATTTCCAGTTGGTGGTCGCTTAGTCTGTACCTGGTGAGGGTCTGTCTCTGTTTTGTGTCTCTGATGGTCGTGAGGTAGTCTGCCAGTTTATATTCTCTTTTTAGGGCCCGGTAACATTCTAATCTGCTTTGGCTTTCGGTTATTTTGTTCCAATGTTCCAGGTAGGTTTCTTTGCATTTTTTAATGATTTGGTTCACTCGGATTGGTGTTTGGGCGGCTGTGTTGGTCTGGGGCTGGTCAGGGTCCGGCTGAGTACTTAGTTTCCGTAGCAGCTGACTCAGGGGACTCTTTTCTGGGTTTAGCTCTTGGGTCTGAAAGGCTTTGAAATGAAGGGTGTCTGGGGAGCTAGATTTGAGGTGATTTAGGAAGTTTAGTGCTCGTTTTTGGATGTTTATTATCAGTGGGTATCTGCCTAGTTCGGCTCTGCATGCATTTGTTGGCGTTTTCCTTTGGGTGCGAAGGATGCTTCGGCAGAATTCTGCATGTAGGGCTTCTATTGTATGTTTTTCCCATTTAGTGTAGCTTTGGTGATTTAGCGGGCCCCATACTTCACTACCGTACAGTGCAATGGGCAGGATTATGCTGTCAAATATTTTGAGCCAGATTTTGATTGGGATTTGGATGTTGTAGAATTTTCTTTTTATTGCATATAGGGCTCTTCGGGCTTTTTCTTTTAGTGCATTCACTGCTATGCTGAAGCTCCCTGATGCTGTAATAGTTAGACCAAGGTAGGTGTAGCTCATAGTGTGTCCTATAGTGATATCACTGAGGGTAAACTGGTATTTGTTTTCCTGACATCTGGGCCTTTTTTGAAAAATCATGATGTTGGTTTTCTTTAGATTTACTGTTAGAGCCCAATTTTGGCAGTATTTGTCGAGTAGGTCTAGTTGTTGCTGTAATCCCTGTTCTGTGGGAGACAGCAGAACCAGGTCGTCCGCATAGAACAGGGATTTCACTTCTCCATCTAGGAGACGGAGACCTGGTGACTCGCTTTGCTCCAGCATGTCTGCTAATTCATTTATGTATATGTTGAACAGGGTCGGGCTCAAATTGCAGCCCTGCCGGACGCCTCTTCTCTGGGTGAAGAAATCGGTGCGTTTGTCTCCAATTTTGACCCCGCATTTGTTTTTCAGATACATTGATTTAATAAGGTCATAGACTTTGCCCCCTATTCCACATTGAAGAAGTTTATAATAGAGCCCTTCGTGCCATATAGAGTCAAAGGCTTTCTTGAAGTCGATCAAACAGGCGAATATTTTCCCATTTTTTGTTTGGTGTATATGTTTTTCAATGAGGGTGTGAAGGGTATAGATATGGTCGGCGGTGCGGTGTTTTGGAAGAAAGCCTATTTGGTTTTTTCTGAGGATATTATGTTTGTTAAGAAAATCAAGTAATCTACTATTTAGAATACTGCAGAATAACTTCCCTAGACAACTGTTGACACAGATGCCGCGGTAGTTATTTGGGTCTGATTTGTTTCCGCTTTTATATATGGGGGAGATTAGTCCTTGGCACCAGATATCGGGAAAACAGCCTGAACGTAATATGATGTTGAATAATTTGAGTACCGCACCCTGCATCTCCATATTGCTGAACTTGAGCATTTCATTTTTGATGTTGTCTGGGCCACAGGCTTTCTTTAGGTGGAGAGATTTTGTTTTTGTGGCCATTTCTTTCCATGTGATTGGGGAGTCTAGAGGGTTTTGGTTGTCTTTGATTGTTGCTTCTAATGTGTGGAGTTTTTCTGTGACCTGATGTTGACTTGGGTTTGTTTCGTTTATTGGGATGTCTTTGTAGAGGTTTTCAAAATGTGTTCTCCAGATGTCGCCATCTTGGATTGGTAATGCTTGCAATTGTGTTGTACTCAGGTTATTCCACATTTCCCAGAATTGTTTTGGGTTGGTGGAGTTTTCAATTTCTTCTAGTATTTTGTGGGTATAGTTTTGTGTTTTGTTCCTAATGGTGTGTTTATATCTTTTGAGGGTTTCATTGTATCTAGTACGTAGGTCCGGATTGTTTGGTTGGCGATGCTTTTGGTTTGATATTTTTCTCAGGTCTTTTCTGGCATTTTTGCATTCGTGGTCACACCATTTCTTATTTTTATTTTGTCTTTTGTGACTCTTCCTCTTCTGTTTCACGAGGTCGGCTTTTACAGATGCCTCATGAAAGATCATATTTATATCCTCTATGGCCATGTTTACCCCATCTCTGGTGATCTCATATAGATTTTCTTTAAATTTTGAAATTTTACTTGTGAGATCAGGTGAATTTAGTGCTGTGATGAATTTATCTCCACTGTCTGGGGCCCATCTGTATGTCTGGTTTATTTTATGTAGCTTACTGGGTTCCTTTTTTGTGTCTGTAGTTTGGGCAGAAAGTTTAAGGTACACATTTATTTGGTTATGGTCTGAGAGGGGGGATTGCTGCCTGACAGTGAATGCGTTGATATCGCAGGGGTCTCTCACTTGTTCCTCTCCCCTTTACCCGGTTTCTTTCTCTCTCTCTCTCTCTTGTTCCTCTCCCCTTTACCCGGTTTCTCTCTCTCTCTCTCTCACTTGTTCCTCTCCCCTTTACCCGGTTTCTCTCTCTCTCTCTCTTGTTCCTCTCCCCTTTACCCGGTTTCTCTCTCTCTCTCTCACTTGTTTCTCTCCCCTTTACCCGGTTTCTCTCTCTCTCTCTCACTTGTTCCTCTCCCCTTTACCCGGTTTCTCTCTCTCTCTCTCTCACTTGTTTCTCTCCCCTTTACCCGGTTTCTCTCTCTCTCTCTCTCTCTCTCTCTCTCTCACTTGTTCCTCTCCCCTTTACCCGGTTTCTCTCTCTCTCTCTCTCACTTGTTCCTCTCCCCTTTACCCGGTTTCTCTCTCTGTCTCTCTCACTTGTTCCTCTCCCCTTTACCCGGTTTCTCTCTCTCTCTCTCTCACTTGTTCCTCTCCCCTTTACCCGGTTTCTCTCTCTCTCTCTCACTTGCTGCTCTCTCCTTTACCCGGTTTCTCTCTCTCTCTCTCTCACTTGTTCCTCTCCCCTTTACCCGGTTTCTCTCTCTCTCTCTCTCACTTGTTTCTCTCCCCTTTACCCGGTTTCTCTCTCTCTCTCTCTCACTTGTTCCTCTCCCCTTTACCCGGTTTCTCTCTCTCTCTCTCTCACTTGTTTCTCTCCCCTTTACCCGGTTTCTCTCTCTCTCACTTGTTTCTCTCCCCTTTACCCGGTTTCTCTCTCTCTCTCTCTCTCTCACTTGTTCCTCTCCCCTTTACTCGGTTTCTCTCTCTCTCTCTCTCACTTGTTCCTCTCCCCTTTACCCGGTTTCTCTCTCTCTCTCTCTCTCTTGTTCCTCTCCCCTTTACCCGGTTTCTCTCTCTCTCTCTCTCTCTTGTTCCTCTCCCCTTTACCCGGTTTCTCTCTCTCTCTCTCTCACTTGTTCCTCTCCCCTTTACCCGGTTTCTCTCTCTCTCTCTCTCTCTTGTTCCTCTCCCCTTTACCCGGTTTCTCTCTCTCTCTCTCTCTTGTTCCTCTCCCCTTTACCCGGTTTCTCTCTCTCTCTCTCTCACTTGTTCCTCTCCCCTTTACCCGGTTTCTCTCTCTCTCTCTCTCTCTCTTGTTCCTCTCCCCTTTACCCGGTTTCTCTCTCTCTCTCACTTGTTCCTCTACCCTTTTCCTGGTTTCTCTCTCTCTCTCTCTCACTTGTTCCTCTCCCCTTTACCCGGTTTCCTTCTCTCTCTCTCTCACTTGTTCCTCTCCCCTTTACCCGGTTTCTCTCTCTCTGTCTCTTGTTTCTCTCCCCTTTACCCGGTTTCTCTCTCTCTCTCTCTCACTTGTTTCTCTCCCCTTTACCCGGTTTCTTTCTCTCTCTCTCTCTCTTGTTCCTCTCCCCTTTACCCGGTTTCTCTCTCTCTCTCTCTTGTTTCTCTCCCCTTTACCCGGTTTCTCTCTCTCTCTCTCTCACTTGTTTCTCTCCCCTTTACCCGGTTTCTTTCTCTCTCTCTCTCTCTTGTTCCTCTCCCCTTTACCCGGTTTCTCTCTCTCTCTCACTTGTTTCTCTCCCCTTTACCCGGTTTCTTTCTCTCTCTCTCTCACTTGTTCCTCTCCCCTTTACCCGGTTTCTCTCTCTCTCTCTCTCTCTTCTTTCTCTCCCCTTTACCCGGTTTCTCTCTCTCTCTCTCTCTCTTCTTTCTCTCCCCTTTACCCGGTTTCTCTCTCTCTCTCTCTCTCTTGTTCCTCTCCCCTTTACCCGGTTTCTCTCTCTCTCTCACTTGTTCCTCTCCCCTTTACCCGGTTTCTCTCTCTCTCTCTCTCACTTGTTCCTCTCCCCTTTACCCGGTTTCTCTCTCTCTCTCACTTGTTTCTCTCCCCTTTACCCGGTTTCTCTCTCTCTCTCTCTCACTTGTTCCTCTCCCCTTTACCCGGTTTCTCTCTCTCTCTCTCACTAGTTCCTCTCCCCTTTACCCGGTTTCTCTCTCTCTCTCTCTCACTTGTTTCTCTCCCCTTTACCAGGTTTCTCTCTCTCTCTCTCTCACTTGTTTCTCTCCCCTTTACCCGGTTTCTCTCTCTCTCTCTCTCACTTGTTTCTCTCCCCTTTACCCAGTTTCTCTCTCTCTCTCTCTCACTTGTTCCTCTCCCCTTTACCCGGTTTCTCTCTCTCTCTCTCTCTCACTTGTTTCTCTCCCCTTTACCTGGTTTCTCTCTCTCTCTCTCTCACTTGTTCCTCTCCCCTTTACCCGGTTTCTCTCTCTCCCTCTCTCTCTCTCTCTCTCTCTTGTTCCTCTCCCCTTTACCCGGTTTCTCTCTCTCTCTCTCTCACTTGTTTCTCTCCCCTTTACCCGGTTTCTTTCTCTCTCTCTCTCTCTCTCTTGTCCCTCTCCCCTTTACCTGGTTTCTCTCTCTCTCTCTCTCACTTGTTCCTCTCCCCTTTACCCGGTTTCTTTCTCTCTCTCACTTGTTCCTCTCCCCTTTACCCGGTTTCTCTCTCTCTCTCTCTCACTTGTTCCTCTCCCCTTTACCCGGTTTCTCTCTCTCTCTCTCTCTCACTTGTTCCTCTCCCCTTTACCCGGTTTCTTTCTCTCTCTCACTTGTTTCTCTCCCCTTTACCCGGTTTCTTTCTCTCTCTCTCTCACTTGTTTCTCTCCCCTTTACCAGTTTCTCTCTCTCTCTCTCTCTCTTGTTCCTCTCCCCTTGACCCGGTTTCTCTCTCTCTCTCTCTCTCTTGTTCCTCTCCCCTTTACCCGGTTTCTCTCTCTCTCTCTCTCTCTTGTTCCTCTCCCCTTTACCCGGTTTCTCTCTCTCTCTCACTTGCTCCTCTCCCCTTTACCCGGTTTCTCTCTCTCTCTCTCTCACTTGTTTCTCTCCCCTTTACCCGGTTTCTCTCTCTCTCTCACTTGTTCCTCTCCCCTTTACCCGGTTTCTTTCTCTCTCTCTCTCAGTTGTTTCTCTCCCCTTTACCCGGTTTCTCTCTCTCTCTCTCTCACTTGTTTCTCTCTCCTTTACCCGGTTTCTTTCTCTATCTCTCTCACATGTTTCTATCCCCTTTACCCGGTTTCTCTCTCTCTCTCTCTCTTGTTTCTCTCCCCTTTACCCGGTTTCTCTCTCTCTCTCTCTCACTTGTTTCTCTCCCCTTTACCCGGTTTCTTTCTCTATCTCTCTCACTTGTTTCTATCCCCTTTACCCGGTTTCTCTCTCTCTCTCTCTCTCTTGTTTCTCTCCCCTTTACCCGGTTTCTCTCTCTCACTTGTTTCTCTCCCCTTTACCTGGTTTCTCTCTCTCTCTCTCTCATTTCTCTCCCCTTTACCCGGTTTCTCTCTCTCTCCCTCTCTTGTTTCTCTCCCCTTTACCCGGTTTCTCTCTCTCTCTCACTTGCTCCTCTCCCCTTTACCCGGTTTCTCTCTCTCTCTCTCTCTCTTGTTCCTCTCCCCTTTACCCGGTTTCTCTCTCTCTCTCTCTCTTGTTTCTCTCCCCTTTACCCGGTTTCTCTCTCTCTCTCTCTCACTTGTTTCTCTCCCCTTTACCCGGTTTCTCTCTCTCTCTCTCTCACTTGTTTCTCTCCCCTTTACCCGGTTTCTCTCTCTCTCTCTCTCACTTGTTTCTCTCCCCTTTACCCGGTTTCTCTCTCTCTCTCTCTCACTTGTTCCTCTCTCCTTTACCCGGTTTCTCTCTCTCTCTCTCTCACTTGTTCCTCTCCCCTTTACCCGGTTTCTCTCTCTCTCTCTCTCACTTGTTCCTCTCCCCTTTACCCGGTTTCTCTCTCTCTCTCTCTCTCTTGTTCCTCTCCCCTTTACCCGGTTTCTCTCTCTGTCTCTCTCACTTGTTTCTCTCCCCTTTACCCGGTTTCTCTCTCTCTCTCTCTCACTTGTTCCTCTCCCCTTTACCCGGTTTCTCTCTCTCTCTCTCTCTCTTGTTCCTCTCCCCTTTACCCGGTTTCTCTCTCTCTCTCTCTCACTTGTTTCTCTCCCCTTTACGCAGTTTCTCTCTCTCTCTCTCTCTCACTTGTTTCTCTCCCCTTTACCCGGTTTCTCTCTCTCTCTCTCTCACTTGTTCCTCTCCCCTTTACCCGGTTTCTCTCTCTCTCTCTCTCACTTGTTCCTCTCCCCTTTACCCGGTTTCTCTCTCTCTCTCTCTCTCTTGTTCCTCTCCCCTTTACCCGGTTTCTCTCTCTCTCTCTCTCTCTTGTTCCTCTCCCCTTTACCCGGTTTCTCTCTCTCAAATTCAAATTCTAATTCAAATTCAAATGCTTTATTGGCATGAAAGTTTACAGAGAACCATATTGCCAAAGCCTCCATAGCAAAAAGGTACATTTTCAAACATTCTGTAGGTGTCAATCGATTTGACATTTGTTGGGTACATATAATATTACTTTTAAACAATATTAATTTTAAACAGTCTTTGTACTTCATTTGGTACGTTCAATATTAATTTTAAACAGTCTTAATTTTAAACAGTCCTCAGGTTGTGACATGTTGTTACATATTTGGCCCCAAGGTCTGGTCTGTCTCCTTCTCCCAGGACTAATCTCAATTTTGACAGGTCATCCTATTCCTCTCTCTCTCTCTCTCACTTGTTCCTCTCCCCTTTACCCGGTTTCTCTTTCTCTCTCTCTCACTTGTTCCTCTCCCCTTTACCCGGTTTCTCTCTCTCTCTCTCTCTCACTTGTTTCTCTCCCCTTTACCCGGTTTCTCTCTCTCTCTCTCTCTCTTGTTCCTCTCCCCTTTACCCGGTTTCTCTCTCTCTCTCACTTGTTTCTCTCCCCTTTACCCGGTTTCTCAGTTCAGTTCAGTTCAGTTCAGTTCAAATGCTTTATTGGCATGAAAGTTTACAGAGAACCATATTGCCAAAGCTTACATAGCAAAAAGGTACAGTTTTCCAACATTCTGTAGGTGTCAATCGATTTGACATTTGTTGGGTATATACAATATTACTTTTAAACAATGTTAATTTTAAACAGTCTTTCTACTTCATTTGGTACGTTCAATATTAATTTTAAACAGTCTTACTTTTAAACAGTCCTCAGGTTGTGACATGTTGTTACATATTTAGCCCCAAGGTATGGTCTGTCTCCTTCTCCTAGGACTAATCTCAATTTTGACAGATCATCCAATTCCTTGAAATCTGGGGTTGTTTGGCTTAGCTTGTTGAATAATATGTTTCTTGATGTGTTGAATTTTTCGCATTTTAGGAGGAAATGCATTTCTGTTTCAACCTCGCCAGCCAGACATTGATCGCATATTCTATTCTCTCTAGGCTGCCAGGATTTCTTGTATCTGCCTTTTTCAATTTCCAGTTGGTGGTCGCTTAGTCTGTACCTGGTGAGGGTCTGTCTCTGTTTTGTGTCTCTGATGGTCGTGAGGTAGTCTGCCAGTTTATATTCTCTTTTTAGGGCCCGGTAACATTCTAATCTGCTTTGGCTTTCGGTTATTTTGTTCCAATGTTCCAGGTAGGTTTCTTTGCATTTTTTAATGATTTGGTTCACTCGGATTGGTGTTTGGACGGCTGTGTTGGTCTGGGGCTGGTCAGGGTCCGGCTGAGTACTTAGTTTCAGTAGCAGCTGACTCAGGGGACTTTTTTCTGGGTTTAGCTCTTGGGTCTGAAAGGCTTTGAAATGAAGGGTGTCTGGGGAGCTAGATTTGAGGTGATTTAGGAAGTTTAGTGCTCGTTTTTGGATGTTTATTATCAGTGGGTATCTGCCTAGTTCGGCTCTGCATGCATTTGTTGGCGTTTTTCTTTGGGTGCGAAGGATGCTTCGGCAGAATTCTGCATGTAGGGCTTCTATTGTGTGTTTTTCCCATTTAGTGTAGCTTTGGTGATTTAGCGGGCCCCATACTTCACTACCGTACAGTGCAATGGGCAGGATTATGCTGTCAAAAATTTTGAGCCAGATTTTGATTGGGATTTGGATGTTGTAGAATTTTCTTTTTATTGCATATAGGGCTCTTCGGGCTTTTTCTTTTAGTGCATTCACTGCTATGCTGGAGCTCCCTGATGCTGTAATAGTTAGACCAAGGTAGGTGTAGCTCATAGTGTGTCCTATAGTGGTATCACTGAGGGTAAACTGGTATTTGTTTTCCTGACATCTGGGTCTTTTCTGAAAAATCATGATGTTGGTTTTCTTTAGATTTACTGTTAGAGCCCAATTTTGGCAGTATTTGTCGAGTAGGTCTAGTTGTTGCTGTAATCCCTGTTCTGTGGGAGACAGCAGAACCACTTGTTTCTCTCACTTGTTTCTCTCCCCTTTACCCGGTTTCTCTCTCTCTCTCACTTGTTCCTCTCCCCTTTACCTGGTTTCTCTCTCTCTCTCACTTGTTTCTCTCCCCTTTACCCGGTTTCTCTCTCTCTCTCTCTCACTTGTTCCTCTCCCCTTTACCCGGTTTCTCTCTCTCTCTCACTTGTTTCTCTCCCCTTTACCCGGTTTCTCTCTCTCTCTCTCTCACTTGTTTCTCTCCCCTTTACCCGGTTTCTCTCTCTCTCTCTCTCACTTGTTTCTCTCCCCTTTACCCGGTTTCTCTCTCTCTCTCTCTCTCTCATTTGTTCCTCTCCCCTTTACCCGGTTTCTCTCTCTCTCTCTCTCTCACTTGTTCCTCTCCGCTTTACCCGGTTTCTCTCTCTCTCTCTCTCTCTCACTTGTTTCTCTCCCCTTTACCCGGTTTCTCTCTCTCTCTCTCTCTCTCACTTGTTTCTCTCCCCTTTACCCGGTTTCTCTCTCTCTCTCTCTCTCTCATTTGTTCCTCTCCCCTTTACCCGGTTTCTCTCTCTCTCTCTCTCTCACTTGTTCCTCTCCCCTTTACCCGGTTTCTCTCTCTGTGATGAAATATTCCATTCATCACTGCCTGTGACTGTGGTCGGTTTCAGTGTCATTTCCCTTCCCCCAGTCCTCATTGTATTGTTTATTGGAATGTGCTGGAATGTGCTGTGTGTGTAGGGCTCCGCCCATACCTGGCCCCTTTTGTAAGCTAGCTCAGTCTGGCCTCAGTCTCCAGAAGGAAGATACCTCTCTCTCTTACGTGTTACTTTCTAAGTTAATAAAAGCCTTGTTTTGTTTCGCGAACATCGAGTCTCGGAATTATTGAGGCACATCAATTTTATTAACTTATTTTTCAACACTATGGATCAACTCCTGAAACCCGAACGTTTGGATTTGGATCAACATGCTCCGGATGCATCAGCACGCTTCGGACACTGGTTTGAGTGTATGGAATTCTTCCTGGACAATTCCGCAGCCGTCAAAGACGCTACGGACGCTGCGAGGATGAGTCTCCGAATTCTGCGGAATTGGGTAAGCCACCGGGTTTACCCCCTCATCCAAGACGCCGATACGTACCTGGCCGCCTGCGACATCTTAAAGGCGCATTACCAGCAGCCTACGAATGAGGTGTCTGCTAGGCATCTGCTCGCTACTCGCGCACAGCGACCTGGGGAATCTGTGGAGGAGTTCCAAAGCACCCTGAAAATGCTTGGCAAAGACTGCAAGTGCCAAGATGTAAAAGCCGCAGTGTACACTGAGGAGCTTGTTCGCGATGCCTTTATCACAGGCCTCAGCTCCACTTACATCCGGCAAAGACTGCTGGAAAAAACGGGGTTGGACCTGAAACAGGCTGCGGACACCGCGCGATCCCTGGATGTGGCCCAGAGAAACTCGGACGCCTACTCTTCAGCCCGTGCCGTGCACGCCACCAAGTGTGCACCGAGGGCGCTGCCATCTTGGAAGGCATCCTCCCCGCCCGGCAGCCCGACACCGGCGGGGCCCCGCTCTCCCCCCAGAAGCCCTGCGACAGCCGCGACGCGTCAGGGACCCAACTGCTACTTCTGCGGGCAGCCAAAACACACCAGAAACCTGTGCCCGGCGAAAGGCACCACCTGCTTTAAGTGCGGTAAGAAGGGGCGCTTCGGGAAGGTGTGCAGAGGGAACCCCGCCGGAAAACCAACCGCCGGAAAACCCGCCACCGCCGCGTGTGCGCCGTGGGAGCGGCCATCTTGGACGCCATCTTGCCCGACCTCGTGGGGTCCGCCATCTTATGAGCAGACAGCGTGGACGCCATCTTGTATCGATCAGGGCCCTACAGTGGCATCGGTCACAGTGGAACAGATCAGGCCGCACCCGCTATCCAAATCAATGGTGGACATCGAGGTAAACGGGTGCCGGGTTAAATGTTTAATTGACAGTGGAAGCACGGAGAGTTTTATCCACCCTGAACTGGCACAGCAACTCTCCCTAAAGGTGGTCCCTGCTCAGGGTACCATCTCTATGGCTGATAAAACCCAGACATCGACCATTCTGGGTTACTGCACGGTACAATTGGGCGTTAACGGAACTGTATGTGATAATTTTAAAGTATTAATCATGAAGAACCTATGTGCGAGCGTGATCTTGGGCCTGGATTTCCAGTGCAACCACCAAAGCATCACGCTCAAGTACGGTGGGTCCCAGCCGCCCCTCACAGTGTGCGGTCTGGCTACCCCGAAGGTAAAGCCGCCTTCGCTATTCGCGAACCTTACCCCTAACTGCCGGCCAATAGCGACCAAAAGCAGGAGGTGCAGCTGGGAGGACAGGCGGTTTATCGCGACCGAGGTAGACAGGCTCCTGAAAGAGCGCATTATTGAACGCAGTAACAGCCCGTGGCGCGCCCAAGTGGTAGTGGTAAGGGGTAGCGAGAAGAAACGGATGGTGATCGACTATAGTCAAACGATCAACAGGTACACCCAACTAGACGCCTACCCGCTACCCCGCATATCAGAAATGGTGAACCAAATCGCCCAATACCGGGTGTTCTCCACCATCGACCTCAAGTCAGCGTACCACCAGCTCCCTATCAGACCAGAGGACCGCCCGTACACCGCCTTCGAGGCGAACGGACGCCTCTACCAATTCCTCAGAGTCCCCTTTGGGGTGACGAATGGGGTCTCGGTTTTTCAGAGGGAGATGGACTGCATGGTCGATGACCACCACTTGCAGGCAACCTTCCCCTACCTCGACAACGTCACCATCTGCGGCCACAATCAGCAGGATCACGACTCGAACCTCGAGAGGTTCCTGGAAACCGCACAGAAACTCAACCTCACCTACAACGAGGACAAGTGCGTTTTCAACACCACGCGCCTCTGCATACGAGGCAGCGTGGTGGAGAATGGGGAAATCGGACCAGACCCCAACCGATTGCGCCCCCTACGGGAGCTGCCCCTGCCCAACACTCCCAAAGCCCTGAAAAGGTGCCTGGGGTTATTTTCTTATTATTCCCAATGGGTCCCCAACTACTCCGACAAAGCCCGCCCCCTCTTGAAAGCATCCTCTTTTCCGCTCTCTGCTGAGGCCCACGCTGCCTTCAAAAGCATTAAGCAGGATATTGAGCGGGCCACGCTACAGGCAGTGGACGAGAACACTCCATTCCAAGTGGAAAGTGATGCGTCTGACTTCGCCTTGGCGGCCACCCTCAACCAGGAGGGGCGGCCTGTAGCTTTCTTCTCGAGGACCCTCCAAGGGCCCGAGATCAGACACTCCTCCGTGGAAAAGGAGGCCCAAGCCATCGTGGAGGCAGTGCGCCACTGGCGCCACTACCTAGCCGGCAAACGCTTCACCCTACTTACCGACCAGCGGTCGGTAGCGTTTATGTTCAATAATAAACAGAGGGGGAAGATTAAAAATGATAAGATTCTTAGGTGGCGGATCGAGCTCTCCACCTTCGAGTATGACATCATTTACTGGCCAGGGGCCCTTAACGAATCCCCTGACGCCCTCTCACGAGGGATGTGTGCCAGCGCCACTGGGGATCGGCTACAGACCCTCCACAACGACCTCTGCCACCCAGGGGTCACGCGGCTGTTCCACTTCATAAAGTCCCGTAACTTACCCTACTCGATTGAGGAAGTTCGGTCTCTGACCAGGAACAGCCGCACTTGCGCTGAGTGCAAGCCTCGGTTCTACCGCCCAGATAGAGCCCACTTAATCAAAGCTACACGGCCCTTTGAGCGGCTCAGCTTAGATTTCAAGGGCCCCCTCCCGTCCGTCGACCGCAATGTTTACTTCCTGAACATTGTGGACGAATACTCCCGGTTCCCATTCGCCTTCCCCTGCCCAGACATGACCAGCGCCACGGTCATTAAATGCCTCAACAGCCTGTTCTGCCTGTTCGGTATGCCGAGCTACATCCATATGGATAGGGGGGCGTCCTTCATGAGTGAAGAGCTACGCCAGTACATGCTGTCCAGGGGGATCGCCACGAGCCGTACCACCAGCTACAACCCCCGGGGTAACGGCCAAGTGGAGCGAGAGAACGGGACAGTATGGAAAGCAGTCACTCTAGCTCTAAGGACCAAGGGCCTCCCTATCTCCCGCTGGCAGGAAGTCCTCTCGGATGTGCTCCATTCGATACGGTCGCTATTGTGTACGGCCACTAATGCCACGCCTCATGAATGAATGTTTGTCTTTCTCCGGAAATCCACCTCCGGCGTATCCATGCCGTCATGGCTCTCCACCCCAGGTCCGGTACTCGTGCGAAGGCATGTGAGGGGCCACAAGACGGGCCCTCTCGTGGAGCCAGTACACCTACTCCACGCCAACCCCCAATACGCATATGTCCGGCACGCCGACGGAAGGGAGGACACCGTGTCCATAAAAGACGTCGCCCCAGCCGGCATCGACAACAACCACGGCAATAGCAGCAACAACGATCACAGCAACTCTTACCCACCCACTGCTCTTTCATCACCCCCGGAAGAACATCGACCAACGGCACCCCCACCAACTACCCCTTCAACAACCCTGGCGGCACCCCCGGCAGAGACCCAGGAGACTACCGGGGACACCCAGCCAACACCCGCGGCACCACAACAGCCACGTCGGTCGCAGAGGACTATCAAACCCCCGAACAGACTAAATCTATAGAAGGGGTGAATGTGATGAAATATTCCATTCATCACTGCCTGTGACTGTGGTCGGTTTCAGTGTCATTTCCCTTCCCCCAGTCCTCATTGTATTGTTTATTGGAATGTGCTGGAATGTGCTGTGTGTGTAGGGCTCCGCCCATACCTGGCCCCTTTTGTAAGCTAGCTCAGTCTGGCCTCAGTCTCCAGAAAGAAGATACCTCTCTCTCTTACGTGTTACTTTCTAAGTTAATAAAAGCTTTGTTTTGTTTCGCTACCATCGAGTCTCGGAATTATTGAGGCACATCACTCTCTCTCTCTCTCACTTGTTCCTCTCCCCTTTACCCGGTTTCTCTCTCTCTCTCTCTCACTTGTTTCTCTCCCCTTTACCCGGTTTCTCTCTCTCTCTCTCTCACTTGTTCCTCTCCCCTTTACCCGGTTTCTCTCTCTCTCTCTCTCTTGTTCCTCTCCCCTTTACCCGGTTTGTCTCTCTCTCTCTCTCTTGTTCCTCTCCCCTTTACCCGGTTTCTCTCTCACTCTTGTTCCTCTCCCCTTTACCCGGTTTCTCTCTCTCTCTCTCACTTGTTTCTCTCCCCTTTACCCGGTTTCTCTCTCTCTCTCTCTTGTTCCTCTCCCCTTTACCCGGTTTCTCTCTCTCTCTCTCTCACTTGTTCCTCTCCCCTTTACCCGGTTTCTCTCTCTCTCTCTCTCACTTGTTCCTCTCCCCTTTACCCGGTTTCTCTCTCTCTCTCTCTCACTTGTTCCTCTCCCCTTTACCCGGTTTCTCTCTCTCTCTCTCTCACTTGTTCCTCTCCCCTTTACCCGGTTTCTCTCTCTCTCTCTCTCTCACTTGCTCCTCTCCCCTTTACCCAGTTTCTCTCTCTCTCTCTCTCTCACTTGTTCCTCTCCCCTTTACCCGGTTTCTCTCTCTCTCTCTCTCACTTGTTCCTCTCCCCTTTACCCGGTTTCTCTCTCTCTCTCTCTCACTTGTTTCTCTCCCCTTTACCCGGTTTCTCTCTCTCTCTCTCTCACTTGTTCCTCTCCCCTTTACCCGGTTTCTCTCTCTCTCTCTCTCACTTGTTTCTCTCCCCTTTACCCGGTTTCTTTCTCTCTCTCTCTCACTTGTTCCTCTCCCCTTTACCCGGTTTCTCTCTCTCTCTCTCTCACTTGTTTCTCTCCCCTTTACCCGGTTTCTCTCTCTCTCTCTCTCACTTGTTTCTCTCCCCTT